>NC_056744.1:633241361-633288861 GCF_019279795.1 Protopterus annectens | reverse complement strand
CAGCTTTAGAGAGATGGGTTGCCTGTTTGACTAATGAATCTGCCATGCAGCCAGGTTTAGGGTTTTGAGCTGAGCGTGCAGGATCTGATTGTTTTGTTGAGTCAGAAGGTGTGGAAATTGAGGCAAAATCCATGGTGGGCCTTGAGCTAAGTTCTTTAAGATTGGGTACCAGTGCTGGCGTGGCCATTCTGGAGCAATCAGGATCATCTGTGATTTTTCTTGTCTAGCTTTTAGGAGTACCTCCGAAAGGAGAGGCAGTGTTGGCAAGGCATAAACTTTTAGGCTTTTCCAGCTGAACGAGAGAGCATCCACTTTCCATGCTTGTGTGTGATAAGTCCTTGTGCAGAATTTTTGTAGTTGGCAATTCAGTGGGGAGGCAAAAAGATCTATGTCTGGGCATCCCCATTTTTGCATTACCATGCTGAATATTTGTGGATTCAGTTTCCATTTGTGAGGGTCCATGATATTTCTGCTTAGATCATCTGCCAGAGTATTTTTCTTTCCTGGCAAGAATTGTGCTTGCAGATGAACTTGATAAGGTAGATCTGTGTTCCACAAGGTCATGACTTGCCTGCATAGGGGGTAAGAATGAGTGCCCCCTTGCTTGTTTATGTACCACATTACTGTGGTGTTGTCTGTCTTTAATAATAAATGTCCTGGATGCAGAAGGTCCTTGAAAGCTGTTAGGGCATTTTGAACAGCCAACATCTCTTTTTGATTGATGTGAAGATGCATCTGGTCTGTGGTCCACTTGCCCTGAATACATTTTCCTGCCATGTGTGCTCCCCAGGTGTAGTCCGAAGCATCTGTTGCTAGTGTCTGCCTGGCTGTGGGTAGAGTGAAAGGCTGACCTTTGTTGAGGTGACATGCCTGTGCCCACCATCAAAACTTCTGTTGTAGGCAGGGAATTATTGGTATTACTGCTTCTAAGCTGTGAGAGTGCTGAGTCCAAACACTTTTTAGGTACCAGTGTAATTTCCTCATATGCAGTCTGGCATACGGAATTAGTAGTATGCTGGATGCCATGAATCCCAGGGCCTGCAGAATTTTTCTTGCAGGGAGATGGGACTTTTTTGCCATTAGTTGAAAATATTGAGTCAGTTGTCCTTGTTTGTCTGGTGTGAGATAAGCCATCTGGGCCGTTGTATTTAAGCTGGCACCCAAGAATATTATCTGTTGTGAGGGCACTAGTTTTGACTTCTTTTTATTTACTGTGTACCCTAGAGAAATTAGCAACCTTTTTACAAACGCCAGATGCTTTAGAAGAAAGTCCTTTGTCTCTGCTTGAATGAGGTAGTTGTCCAGGTATGGATATATTTGAATTCCTTTTGTCTGCAAAATGCAATTACTGGTGCCAGGCACTTTGTAAAGACCCTGGGTGCAGTAGATAAGCCAAAGGGCAGTGCCGAGAATTGGTAGTGCATTGTACCAGCTTTGAATCTGAGGTATCTTCTGCAATTTTGTCTGATAGGGACATGCAGGTATGCCTCTTTGAGGTCCAGAGTAACAAGCCGAGCCTTCTTGCCCAGCATAGGAAAAAGCTGCTGTAGTGTCAACATTTTGAATTTTGGAACCTCCAGGTAAGTATTTAGAGTTGAAAGGTCTAGTATGGGTCTCCAGGCTTTGTCCTTTCTGGAGACCAGGAAGAGTCTTGAGTAAAATCCTTGTCCTTGTTCCTGCTGTGGTACTTTTTGAATAGCTCTCATGTCCATGAGGGCTGATATCTGTTTTTGAGCCTCTTCCCATTGATTTTGTGGCAGGTTTGGCATTCCTTTTAGCCTTGGTAAAGTGTGAAAGAGGAACCTGTAACTTTGAGACACAATATTCAGAACCCATTTGTCCTGGGTGATTGTTTGCCAATTTTGATAAAAAAGTGCTAGTTTTCCCCCTAAGGGTGCTGCCAAAAGGGAAGTGCTTGGCGTATGAAGGGGGCAGTCATTGGGACTGTTTCCTGTATGGGTGAGATTTGTCCTCACCTCCTTTTGGGGTTGGGGTACCCCACTGTCATTGTCTGTTAGAGCCTTGGGGTTGAGATCTGCCTCTTGGGCGTCTGTATCTGCCTCTCTGTGGCCTGTCTGACACTGGAAAGGACCAATTCTTTGTAGGCCAATTTCTGCTAAATCGAGGTGGCTGTACCTGTAAGAAATCTTTGACTGTTTGCATAGATTTAGCTTTATCCTCTATTTTCTTTAACACCTCTTCTGCTTTAACGCCAAACAACATATCATGTTGTAAAGGAGCATACAATAATTTTGCCTTAACATGATCAGGTAAACTCGGTTCTTTTAACCAAGCATGTCTTCGAATCACAGAACCTGTAACTGCGGCTCTACAAGTGGCCTCTAAAGAATCAAAACCACATTGCAGAGTATGTTTTCCCACCTGTTCAACTGCATGTAATAAATCCTGTGTTTCTTTATAGTCAGGAGCTTCTGAGCTTGTAAGCATTTTCTGTTTTAACTGAGCCATTAAATATTGTTGGTACTTAAGCATGTGAAACTGGTAATTTAAAGCCCTTACTGCTAAAGTTGCAGAAGTGTAAACTTTCTTCCCCCATCTATCCAATGCTCTAGAATCTATGTCAGAGGTGACTGGATTTTTTGCAATGGAAGCCTTAACCCCTTTGGGACCCTGGGAAATGTTTTCTGTGTCAGCAGAAGGGTTTTTATAAAGAAACTTGTGAGAGTCAGGGACTCTATAGTACCTATCTGGTTTGGCTGGTGCAGGGGGCAAAGAATCAGGAGATAAGCTGGATTCAGAGAACACATCATCCATAATATCTAAAACAGGCGGAATAGCAAGGGGCCTGTGCTGAGGCAATAAAAGGAAGTCCCTGAGCCTTTTCTTGGATTCGGAATAATCCTGACTTTCCCAATGGAAATGTTCCCTCATGGTATGTAAAGTTTCCCCAAAAGAGTAATCCTCAGGAGGAGAGGCTGAAGGGATAGATTCTTCAGCATCAGAGTCCTCATAGGGGGGTAGAGAGTATCCCTGGTCTGAAGAAGAATCAGAGGAAATGGAAACCTGATCAGAGGAATCATAGTCTGTATCCTGCCTAGGCCTTTTCTCAGGAGGGGGATGAGAACCCCTGATTAGAGTAATGAGGTCTTCAGCCATTTTGAGCATCTGTTTCTTAGGCATGGAGGACTGTCCAGGAGAATGCTGTAGTTGCTTCTTTGTCTTTAATGGTGTTTTTGTCTTGGCTGGTGCTTTAATGGTAAGTTGTGAAGGTCTGAAAACACCCTCAGAAGCTGATGCCTGCTCAGTGGCTCTGGACCCATCTGAGGGATTAGTTTCCGTAGGCCCAATACCTTGAGTTTCCAGAGGCCTAGTTGTCTCCACGTGGGAGTCGGAGGCGGCCTGTGGCTCTGAGGTAGTGGGTGTCAGGGACTGCGAAAGTGCCTCACTGAGAACCGGCAAACCGGTGACTGGCCTAGAAGAGGTTTTATTGTCAGTTTTGGACCTCGGATGCCTGTCTTTATCCTTGTCCTTACGTTTTTTATGAATTGCGGTCGTCGGTTATTCCAATGGCATTGTATAATTGAACCTTCGGCCAAAGTAGTGCAAAATCAAAATGTCGTTTTATAGTGCATTTGTTAAATCTGGCACAAAACCAACAACTAGTGACGTTGTGATCAGGGCCTAGGCATGGAATACAGTAAGAGTGGAAGTCCTTATGAGGTATTTGCTTCCCACAAGAAATACAATTATTAACTTCTTCTGACATCGGTCTGAGGCAAGAAAAAAGTTTCCCCAATGGGGTACTTAGCTTTATTGAAGACTTTGGATCTGAAATTCGACTTCAAAAATCTCAGGAGTCGGCCGACCGGCACTTGCGAACTGCTTTTTCTTCGGGCACTGCCTGGCAAGAAAGACTGAAGAAAATGGCATCGGATGCATCTTATATATGGCGCACTGACATCAGGGAAGAAGCGACAGCAACCGACGCCAACCAAGACTTTGGAACTCTGGCTGACTGCGCAACCACCTGATGGCAGGATAACCCAAGTGTAATGACTGCAGCAGTGTAACACGATGAACATCAATGTGTTCCCTGTCCTGCTGTTCTGTAAGTGTGCTTTTTGCATACTTGCACTGTGATGTTATCTGGGTGCAGCTTTTTTGGCAACAAGGGACACTATTCATGACAGCGTGACACTTGAGAGGCTTGTATTGGGCAGACTGCATAGTGTAGATAGCTAGCCTGCTTCTATTTGTAGGACTGGGGCTGCTCAACAGAACATTTGTACACATTTCGTACATATACCCATCATACTGCTTCTGCAAATATTTCTTTACCTGTAGGGAAAATATCTGTTCACAATAGATTAGTGTTTCTACCAATATTCAAGTTTACAGCTGTAGAACTAGAAAGACATGTTAGTAGCAGTCCCTGGATTCGAACCATGCTGTGTGCCTCCAAAAGAGAGCAACAGTCATAGTCCTTATCAGACTGAGCTACTGGGAAAGTGATGTCTGCTATTTGGGTTATTTCTATCTAGTACATACTTTTCTACACACTCCACTTTTTATCAAATGTCTTTTTGTTTTCCATAATATCTACAACATAAATCAGAACAAGAAGCTGCTGATGTAACTGTTTACACAATATGAGCAGACTATTAAAACTAGACATTTGGACATTTTAATAAAACACACTTCAATTTAGAATCAAGTCAACACACTCTGCTTTTGCAGTCTGCACCTCTTAGTGCCTCACACTTTCCTGAACATTCAGGACTACATACAGCTGAAATGCAAAGGGTAACACAAGGCAATGCTGGCAGAAACACAGTTCAAGACATTACTGAGGAAAATATTTACTTTTGCATTTTGTCAGTTATTTCAGATCCAAATTCTGAACTATGCAGACAAACAGTGCTACATCACTTCACCTCAGTTACCGCATGCTGCAGCAGCTACACAACTGTACTTATCAGATACAAGACAAATGAAAAATAACAGTTTGTGGCAGTCAGCTATATTATTTTTGACATAACAACACTTTCTATAACTCAGAAATCCACGGATAGTATTACTGCATGATCTGCACAGGAGGACTGCTTCTCGTTTGTAACTATTACAGTAGCCCCAACACAGCAATTTCTTAGCAGGTTCGTTCAGACAGCCTAATACATATTCTGCTCTTCCTCTCCTCAATTGTACTTTGTTTGCTACAAAACTCTGTATTACGCAGCAGCTGGCACTACTGAGTTCTAACACTTGGAGCCTGACACATGCATTTATTCAGTACAGTTAGAGCACAATTATATATACAGATAGTACTACCTTTACTATTTCTGATTTATTACAGCAGATATTACAAATATTTCTGTACTCACCAAACTCTCGGCGCAGTCGGACCAGGTGCTGTGCATGGGAATCAATGTTCACAGCCCTCTCATAGGTTCATAGGTAGGTACTAGGCTATTGGCCCAAGGGCCTACGTAAGACTAGCCAACAAGGTTCCCTGGCTTACGCCACAAAAGAAAGTTATTTTCCTGTGCCACTGTCGAGCAGAGACACAGAAGTGATCTCCGGGGTGTATTTCCTATTTCCTATCCACTCATCAAGATTTTTCTTGAAGAGTGCTAATGAAGAACTTTGTTTGAAATAGATGGGTAGCCTGTTCCAGAGTATGGGATGTCTTTGGGACAGGAATCTATCCCTCCAGCAAGTCCTGTTTATTGTGGTGACAAGGTTTAGGTCCCTAGAGCGTGTAGCTCGGAGGGATTGGGATTTCTTTAGGTGTAGCATAGGTTCATAGGTTCATAGGTAGGTACTAGGCTATCGACCCTGGGGACTATACAAGCCCAGCCAAAAAGGTACCCTGGCTTTTGCCAACCAAGAAAATTATATTCCTGTGCCACTGTCGAGCAGAGCCGCAGAGGTGATCCCCGGGGTGAATGTCCTATTTCCCATTCAATCATCAAGATTTTTCTTGAAGAGTGCTAATGAGGAGCTTTGTTTGATATAGATAGGTAGTTTATTCCAGAGTATGGGAAGTCTCTGGGACAAGAATCTATCCCTCCGGCATGTTCTGTTTATTGTGGTGACAAGGTTTAGGTCCCTAGAGCGTGTAGCTCAGTGGGATTGGGATTTCTTTAAGTGGAGCATGTCCAACAGCTCTGGGTTTGACATAGCTTAGTATGTTAAGCAGAGATTACCTCTGAGTAGCCGATATGCAATGGAGTAAAGCTGGAGTTTTTTGAGACGGCCTGCATAGGGCATCTGTTTGAGGACGGTAATCCTCTTTCTGAGGTATTTCTGAAGGCCTTTCCAGTTGTTGTAGATGTCTTGTGAGGTACATACCAAAAGGGGCGTTGTACTCTATAATGGGTCTAATGAGTGATGAGTAGAGGGGAACAATGACCTCTTTTTTTCTGGATGAGAAACCTTTTGTGATGAGGTGTGCCACATAGAAGGATTTCCTGACTAATGTGGCAATGTGATTATCAAAGGAGAGACTACTATCCACCTGTGTCCCAAGGTCTCTTATCACACTTTCGGTGTTAAGTATACTACCGCCTATGTTGTAGCTCATGGGTACAGAGTTTTTACCAAAGGGGATGACAATGCACTTTTTGGCATTGAGCTTGAGGCCATGGCTTTGACAACAGGCATCTGTCTCAGTGAGGCCCTTTTGTAGGATGTCCACATCATTAGGAGTTTTGATTATGGCTCCTAGTTTGCAGTCATCTGCAAACTTCATTAGCCAAAGACCTTCTGTGTTAGCCTGTACTTCAGAGAAGTAGATACCAAACAGGAGGGGACCCAGGACTGAACCCTGTGGTACTCCACTTGTCACTGGTCTGAAGTCGGATTTGGGGTCTGCTACTTTCGCAATGTGGGTTCTGTCAGTGAGCCAGTCAGCAACCCATCTTGTGACATAGGGATTTATACCTAGTTTAGTGAGTTTGTCTATAATTCCAGAGTGGGGGATGGTGTTGAAAGCCTAGGCAAGCTCTAGATAGGCTGTGTGAACCATCTTATCCTTGTCTACTGCTTTGGTGACTGCTTCAAAGAAGTCTATCAGGTTTAGGAGACATGATCTGCATTTTACAAACCCGAACTGGGTGGGGTCCAGAATTTGGAGATTACCAATGTCTTTGTTTATAAGTTCCATTATGATACGTTCCATGGCCTTGCAGACCAGGCTCGTCAGGCTAATGGGGCAGTAGTTCCCAGGGTCCATGGTGGCTCCCCCCTTGTGGAGTGAGATAACCATTGCTGTGTGCCATTCAGCAGGCACAAAACCTGAAGTTAGGCTATGATTGAACATAGTACTTAGGTGGGGTGCCAGTTCATTCTGTAGTTCATGTAGTGCGCTTAGTCGGTGGGCGTATTGGTGAATAAATTTTCCTGGTTTTTTATTGTTGGTCCTGGTTTCTGTTTCCTGTTGTTGCCCTTCGCTGTTTTTTTGCAATTTTGCTGTGCCCTTTTGTAGGGTTGCATATTCTGTTCATTTCTTCATGTAAAACGCAGCCTGGGATGTTGTCTGGTCCCATGGATGCTGTGTTCTTGGTTTTGGAGAGTGTGGTTTTTACCTGTGCAGCCGTGATTACAGGAACTTTGCATTCTTCCAGTATAGAGATGGGCTCTTTAGGGGATGAGAGGGGGGTAAAGTTAGCACTGAACCTATCTGCCAGGATGTTGGCAATATCAGTTGGGTCTGTATATTTAGTGCCATTGTGCTGTAACTCAGAGCAGATCTGAGTGTTGTCATTGAGATTCTTGACATAGCTACAGAATACTTTGTGGTTGTCTTTAGAATCAGTGGCGATTTTGTTTTCGTAACTAGCTTTGGAGGATTTTATCAGGGATAGTAGCTTCTTACTGAGGCTGACCAGGGAGCTCCTCCACTCATGGGATTTTACTCTCTTTTGCAACAGTTTCTTCCTTCTGTTGTACAGTTTGTTTATGGCAGGAGACCACCAGATTGGCTTCCTTTTTTTGGAGGATAGCGTCTTGGTTCTGTTTGGGATAGAACGATCCATGCACTCATGTAAGTGCTTATAAAGTGCAATTGTGTAGGATTCAGTAGTCATAAATGTATTGTCCAGCTGCATGGGTGTCATGAAGTTCACCATTTCTGTCTTAAGAAGCATGAAGTTGGCTTTGGAGAATTTTTTTACCATGGTTTCCTTAATGGGGGAGTGGGGGCAGGATGTGGATATCTAGGGTAATTAGTTTATGGTCGGATCGGACCAATGAGGCGTTGACTTCAGGTGTGGAACTCATGTTGGTAATGACTAGATCTAGGATATTATTGCACCTGGTGGGGGTGTGGATAAGTTGATCCAGGGCACTGGAGTTTATGAATTCCAGAAAGCATTGAGCAAAGGAGTTGGTACATGAGAAGTTTTCCTAGTTAATGGTGGGGTAGTTGAAATCGCCCATTATTAAGGTGTTTGGTTGAACCCTAATATTTTCCAGTACATCAAGAAAAGAGGAATGGGAATCCTGGGGCATGGTGGGTGATCTGTAGCAAGCTACAATTTGGATTGCAGTTTTGCCCAGAGTTAGTTGCACTTGGATAACCTTGGCTGCATTATGCTGAGCAACTAGCCTGGAGGTGTGGATATCCTTAATGAATATGGACACACCTCAACCTTTGGTGTTCCAGTCCAGGTTACATGGCCGAAAAGTGTGGTATGAGTTATAGCCTGGTAGTGCAGGGCTGCTCTCTGGAGCCTTGAACCAGGTCTCAGTCACTGCACAGATATCGATGTTATCCATTTTAAGGAGTGCCTCGAGTGAGTGCATTTTGAGATTTAGACTTCTAGCATTGAGTAGCATCACCCTCAGTTTTTGCTTGCCTGTTCCTGTTATGGTGGTGAATTTGTCATTTGAACCTTGCCTAAAAAGGCACTATAGGGGTGGCAAGAACCTTAGCCAGTATCCGGAATCCCAGGGGTGACAGGTGCAGGCCATCTCTGGCAAAACATCATGGTCTGTCAACCATGTCATCCTAGGCAGACAGATACCAGATCCCTTTAGAATGGCACCAGAAGCTTAGCCAATTGTTGAAGTCAATCATTTTGTCTTTGTACTGCGGCATTATTCTGGATGATGGCAGAATGCTACTCAGGGCTAGGGTCATACCTGCCTGGGCTACAAGGTCGGAGAGCTTTTCTATGTCTCTTTTCATGTAGACCAGGGAGGTACGTCTCAGGTCATTCACACCAACATGGACAATGACAGAGTCGTATTTGTACTTGTTGTGGAGTGACCTGAGTGCGTGGGTTATGTGGCAGATCCTGGCACCTGACAGGCAGCCAACAGTAACCTTCTCCTTGTTTAGCCTGGTGAGTGGGACATCAGTGTGCCTGACTATAGAGTCACCTATGACTAGTGTGCTGGGTACGTTGTTATGCCTTATTGGCTGTGGTTGAGTGGCACACTGAGTCTGCAGGCTATGTGTCATTTGGGTTGCGTTGGGGGTGGAGGTTGCTTGCATTTCTGCTTTGGAGGTCTCTGCTGCTTGAGCAGATTATTATTGAGAGCCTCCGCAAATGTTTTTGTGTTTGTATGTATCGATTCTGGTGGTGTAGATTTAGTGAGACTATGTGATGAGTGTGGTGTGGTGCAAGTGTTTACCTTCTTCTCTTGACTGTCAAGTTCAGTCTTGATTGGAGAGAGCTTTACCTCCAGTTTGGCTAGATAAGTGTATCTTTCACAGGTTGTAGTGTTGGGTGGTAGGAGGAGAGGGTTGTCTGTGTACATGAGGCAATTTCTACATTGCCCCAAGATGCCCAGATTCATCAGCTAGACAGGAGAGAACACTGGGAGCTGACCCTTGGACATGCCTGAATAAAAACTATTTTCCTCTAGATAAGTGAGGAAAGTGAGTACAAGAGCTGTTTTTCTCTAAGCAAGTGAGGAAAGTAAGTACCAAAACTGTTTTCCTCTGGGTAATGAGGAAGGTTGAGTGCTGTAGTAATTAGTAGGTTATTTAGTGCCTACAAGTTCTGAACAAGTGCTGATCACGAATAAGCAAATTCAAGTGCTAAAACTAAGGATCTGTATCTGGACTAAACTTGTTACAGGAAAGGGGGAAACAAGTGCAAATGTGAGCTTTTAAATCAGAAAGTTGAGAGAGATGGAAAAACTGCCCAAACAGACAATAACTACAATTTCTGGGCCAGAACCATTACTTATGTGGTAGATAGGTTACCTAGTGCTTACCACTCCCACTGATAAGCTAGAAGGCTTCCCTCCAACACAGAAAGCTTGGGGGGCTCAAACGCTTACATACAGTCCTGGATACAGCAAATCTGAATCTGGACTACACTATATATATATATATATATATATATATATATATATATATATATATATATATATATATATATATATATATACAGAAAAGTAGCTAAAACAGCAGTAAACAATTCAAATGCAGTGCAAGCTAGCACACTTGAGCATGTAGCAATGCTAGACCAAACAGTTTAAAAAATGCAATTAAATTAAAAATGACTAAAAACAAGTGCAGAAGGAGTCTATTAGGTAGAATGAGGTAAAGAGATGGGACTGGGGGGAGTGTCCCAGATCAAATCTACAGTGGGGGCGGGCAACTGCAAAAGCCTCCAAATTTAAACAACAACACAGGAATAGAGAGGGTGGGTATGGGAAAACCAGCAACTACAGCAGAGATCTGAAAAACTATACAGTGAAGCAAAAATAACAGTGCACAACTCTGAAGTCAGCCAGCAATGATATAAAATTAGCCAAACAACAATTACCAGTACACAACTCTGAAGTGCCAGAAAAATATACTCAGCTCTGTATACCTCAGATAGTTTGAAGAGCACTCTGTCAGGACACAGGAAGGCTCCAAGGCAGCTATATGGGGAAAGAACACACATTAAGCACACCTGTACAGTAACATATACAATTTTTAAATAATTGTTTACAAATACACAGATTGGATACTTACAAACTTCTGGGATGTCCTCCACTCGTGTCTCTTGGATCCAGTAGGCCAAGAGCTCACCCCTCCTACATTTTAGGTCATCATAGTGATGACACACCTGCTCACCAGTTTGGGATATGCCAGTGAGATCAAGTGCCAGATGGTCCCAGGCCTCTGCTTTGTACTGGGAGCCCTAGTACTGGCCCTGCAGCAGTCTAGCTTCATGGTCTTTGATAAGGACTCCAACCATGACCCTGGATGCCCCAGCGTTGCGCCTGAAAGCAAACACCCTCTCCTACACCTGCCATTGTTGCTGCCCTGATCAGACTCAAAGAGATATGGCTGTATTCCCACCTGTGCAGTTTAAATAAGGCCATTTTCCTGCACTTTTCCATGATTGGTTGATTTTAAAATATGCTAAGCTATGTTTAGCTACGCGCAAATCTGCTTAGCATGGCTTAAACCAGCTAAACAAAGCTTACAGTTGCTAAAGATTGCTTATATTTTCATGCTTAAGCAATCCTTAGCTTGTTTCACCAGAGATGCAGCAGGCTTAGCTGGCCGTAAATAATTATTTAAAAAAAAACATAAAAAAACTTTTTTTACATTTCCCTATGGCATTTTCCCAGCCCTGCACTACCATATATGAGGCATATGACTTACAAATATCATTCCAATTCATAAATATAAATTTACAACTATTTTCACATATAAAAGTGAAAAGACTTCACTGGGGCTCAAACCACTACACTATTTCAGATTGCTTACTTAGCTCATATATTCCTATTTACCTCCTTCAGATATTTAAGCTATGCTACGCACAGCTGCACAAAGTGCACACCCACTCAGCTACGCTTAAACTTTATTGCAGACAGAAAAAAATAAACATGTGTTTTAATTTTGTTTAATGTAGGTGTATGCACATTGCTTTCTACACCATTCTGCGCAATTATCTGTGCTGGAACATTGTGGGGGGCTGTGCTTATGTTTCATCACACTTAGAATGTTGATGGGATGACAGGTTTGCTTTAGCGTGAATTTTATAAAGGGTATGCAGTCATACCTCTCAACCTCTTAGAGCAAACAATCTGGACAAAGCCTTACATGATGTGGGGACAAATAGGGACAGGTTTTAAAGATTGCTCTTACAAACTTAGAAAGTTGACAGAATAATAGGTTTTCCATTAGCGTGAATTTTCTGATAGATGTGGAGTCTCACACTCAAATGTTTCTCATTATTTACAGACTTCACTCCTCAGCTGTTTGCCACTGCAGTACACATTTTAGGTGGAACACATCTGTGAGGTATAAATCTGGACATTCTGAGACAATCTGTACAGTTGGAGGTATACCATGGACACTTACAGTGTCAGCAGACATCCTCTCTGCTTTTAAATTGCCGAATGGCAATTCTGGAGTGCAGGGGGCATGTGTATTATATGTAAACTGCTCCGACATCCCCCCTACACTCGTACACAGACCCATGTCCGTATTAGAATACAGCAGTGTGCCTTCATGCATATGCAAAGCGCGTTGCTGTTCTATATGGACACAAATCACTCCATGTCGGAATAACGCTATTCCGACACAGAGGTTTGTGAATCCTGGGGTCTGTATTTATTTGGTGTGCAGATAAAAGGGAAAAAGATGTTGGGCCACTTTAAATGCTGTTAGAAGGGGTCGGTGTGTACTAATATATTGATGGGTGTTATTTATTTAAATTCATTTGTTTGATTTTATCCATTTGTATCTAATGAAGTCTGCAGAGGCAGATGAAAGTGCTTATATTATGATTTTTTAATCTTTGCATTTAATAAACATTTGGATTTGCGACAAGCTGTTGCAGTGCAGCTGCTTTACCTTGCCTTTGGATGGGTTGGTTTGTTCCAGAGTTTTCTTAGTGTGCACTATTTTAAAGAAGCCTATGCATTCAGCTCCAGTGAGATTACAAAGACTGACAACTTCCAAATGGTCTGTACAAAAGGCAAACTTCTTTATCTGGCTGATACCTTATCCAGATCACCAAGAAATACAACAGAACAGCTTCATGCAGAAAATTTTGACTTCAATATCATGGAAGTGTGCAATTTTTCTACCATGAGACTTGATGAGCTGAAAGATCATACATAGACTGATCCAATTTTGCAAAAGCTCAACCACTACATTAATGTTAGATGGCCATCAAAGCAATCCAGTGAACCACCTGAAGTGCAAACTTAATTTCCTTACAGAGATAAGATGTTGATGGAAAATGGCATTATTTTCAAAGGCCTAAAATTGTTGTTCCTGTTTCCTTACAATGGGAACAAATCAAGATTTTGCATCGTGGTCACCCAGGTTCCGAATCTACCAAAAGAAGGGCAAGAGGACTAGTATTTTGGTTTTCTCTAGTAAAATACATTGATAGAGTACTTTCTTCTTGTTCAGTATGCAATAGTACTAAACAACATTTGCAAAAAGAACCACTTCAGCTAAGTCAAGTTCCTGAACTACCTTGGTCAACAGTATCCACTGATATATTTGAATGGAACAATCAGCATTACTTAGTATTGGTAGACTCTTATTCGAACTGGTTTGAGATTAATTTACTACTTAATCTAATGCCCACTGCTGTTATCACTAAGTTGAAATGTCATTTCTCAGTCCATGGTAGTCCACACAAAGTTATTTCTAATAATGGTATTCATTTTACCAGTCAGTTGTTTCAGAAATTTGCAAAATAATGGGACTTCGTACATGTTACTAGTAGTCCAGAATATCCACAGTCAAATGGACTAGCTGGAATGTACAGTACAGAGTGCAAAGCAATTACTGGAGAAGTCAAAGCGTGATAATATCAATGTCTTTTTGAATTTACTCAATCTCAGAAACATACCCTCTGACAATATACTTGGCTAGCCTGCTTAGAGACTTCTATCTAGGCAAACCAAAACAACCTTGCCTATCAGCTCCAGTTTATTGAAGCCTAAATCTAAAAACAACAAAGCAATCAGAGCCTAATTGCTCAGAAAGTGTTATTTCCAGAAGCCCAGTTATGATAAATTCAGCAGATTTCTTCACCCATTGAAAGGAGAGACAGTGAGGATGCAAATGGTGAAAGGTTTCAACCGGTTTGGTCAAGTAACAAGTATATGTGCAGAGCTGAGATCCTACTTTGTGAAATCTGAGGGTGTGGAGTACAGGAGAAATCGCAGACATCTACTTCCTGTAACAGAACCATTATCACAGCATTGTTCCTGTGATACAGACTCTAGATCTCAGAGCAATCTAGACAATGTTCCTGTTGTAGAACGTGTCTTGACTCCTACGTCCGTTTCTGATGATGTTCCTGATATCCCCAAAGTTAAACATTCAGCAGGGACAATCCCAGTTGCTAAATCTAATTCTAATTTCTATATCACATGATTTGGTTTGCATTTCAAGACCTAGTGTGAAATACACAGCAACCTGGACATAATTGTATACATGTATCTAGTTCTGTATAATTGCATGACAAAGTATTATTTGTATAGATTGCATGTCATTTAATGTCGTCAATATTGCATAACTCATTTCTCAGAGAGGGAGGATGTAGAATAGCGACCTGTATTGTACCTTTAAGAAGCATTTCCAAGCAGTGAATGTGCATATAAATAGCAAGCATGTGCTAGCCTCAGTGCTATTTTGAGAGTGCAGCCAGAGAGTGAGCATGTATGAGTGTAATAGCTAGTTTGTTTTATAAATTTATCTAAGTTGAAGTTATTAAGCCTCAATCCTGATGTGTTTATACATAATAAAGCTGCCTGAACAAGAACCCACAAGGCTCGGCTATTTTATCCTGACTGGACAAGCGATAACAGGTTTGAATCTAAAATATTTAGAAAGAACAACTTCTGTAATAATTATTTGGATTTTCAGAGCAGCCACCCAGAATATACCAAAAAGAATATATTTAAAGGGCAATTAGTTTGAGATGCTCAGATGTGCTCTAGTTTTTTGGATTTCAAACTTGAACTAAGTAATATTATTCAGATGTTTAAAAAAAGGGGTTACCCACAAGACTTTTTATTTCGGATTGGTTCAGAGATCATTGAAGGGTGAGGGCCAAGATTCAAACCACTGTTAGGTGACAAAACACCACCACCAATACACTTGACTACAGAAGTTACAGCTTAACCACATATCAACAATATGGTTTTACCCTATTAAGCTGGTACCAGGGACATTAAAGGTATTAATCAAAATTGGAGTATCTTTAAGGCAAACCCAGAGATACTGGAAAACTTAGGGATTTTTTTGAACATGGCAAAATCTTGGTTTCCCCTCAATAATAAAGGAGCAACCCACTGTGGTGCTTGTAAACAGTGCCCTTTTATTTTAGAGAATTCCACTGTTTCCTTACATAATATTCCCTTTGAAATTTTCTTAAAAAATTGTAATTGTGCCACCACTGGAATTATTTACATTGCAATTTGTTCAAAATGTGAAAACGTCTATGTTAGCAAAACAGACAGGCAGTTGAGGAAATGTATTATGATCATATGTATGCAATATCTAAAGAAAACACAAACAGCTCTGTTTTTAAACATACAGTGAACTGCCCAGGGTTTTCCAATTTTAGGTTTGATATCACTGATATTATACCAAGAAACCACAGGGGAGGCTGGTGAAGTTAGATATTGAAAGAAGAGAATTGTTTTGCAATTTAAACTCAGTGCAACAACCCCATCTTTTATCAGTGAAAATTTGTCCATTTTACCCATCTTAAAGTACAAAGCAGTACAAAGCACAGACGCTATAAGGATGAATAGTTTCCAAAGTAAAAGGCCATTAATTGCTTCATTTGTTATTTAGAAGCAGACAGTACCATTGTCATAAATTGCTTTTAACATGGTTGTTTATATGTTTCAATTGTTTTTAAGGATTTCTTTTTAAGAAAAGTCCTTTATGTGTAGTTTTTATGTATTTTCATCCTATATTATAGTTTTTTATAAGGTATAAAAAATGCTTCCACGTTTGTTTTTTAAAAGGTTTTAATCTGTGTTTGTTCAGGTTCTAACTTTACTGTGTTTTACATTTGGATTGTTGGAATGGCAAACTAATTTAGTTAATTTGATGATTTTAATGTGGTCATATGATTAATTAATTAATTGGAGGTATTACCTTACTTAAAGGCAATGGGTCATTTGTAGCTTTGGTTCTGATGAAGTCCCAAAGTCAAAGGGACGAAAGCGCTTAATTTTTTTTATTTATTCCTTTTAATGTTTTATTTTAAAGGTGTGTTAAAGTTATTTTCAAATGTTCTTCCTTTGGAGCCGGACTTATTGATTTTCAAGGTGAACTGTATGTGATCTGTGTGTTAGCCCAAATAGTGCTTTATTTTGTTCCTAGCAGCAAAGAGGATGAAATTTGCATTCACTTACTGAGACCCACTTACACAAGTGTAAAATAAATAAAATGAAAAGGAATACATATAGACATCAAACATCTTTTTATCTGACCACAGAAAACTCTGAACATGTGTAATGCCCATAAACCTGCATCACTCCCTGTAGTATTACTAATCCTGATTCTTCACATGTATATTGAAAAACCATACTACAGGTAACACTGTGTTTTTGCACTCTCATTACTGAATAGTATTAGCCTAATTTCTTTTCATCAAGTAACACAAATACAATGAGTGTACCCGCGGTGGTGGTGCTGCGGTAGCATTGTCGCCTCACAGTAAGACGCTGACTGGTTCGATTCTCAGCTAGACCGTCTTCTGCGTGGAGACATGCGTGAATGGGCGTACCTTCATTGAAGGTTGTGTGTCAGGGCTGGTACCTTGGCATGTAAAAATCAACTACCAATCATTAGTGGACCGGAGTTCTGCTGTGGTGACCCCTAACCGGGAAAAACCAAAAGATGCAAAAAACACAAATACAATGAGTGATTGATATATAAAAGCTAGATAAATAATGTAGATCAATATGTGTGTATATACCTTTAAGAAGCTATGCAAGAGATTGTACTACTGTATAAATACTGAGCACGTGCAAGCTAGACTGCCATTTTGTAGTTAGCTGTTGAGATGTAAGCATGTATGTAAGTAAGTCTGTCTGTTAACTAGTTTGTTCATACTTTATGATGGTGCTGTCCATCCTGATATGTTTCTATGTATTAAAGCATCTAAATGAAAACCCTAGCCTTCTTCTTATACGTGTAAGAGAAGAATGAGCAAAAAATAAGATAAATAAAATGCTTTCAGCAGCATTTCTATTGCTGACGTTCTGCAACTTGTTTACAAAAGTAAATGCTACTAATGTAGAATGAGACTGTACTTAAAATGTGAGAACATCACTTGATTCTGGATAAAATGTTCAGGGTATATCTAATGACACAGATTATAAATGAGTTAACAAGATAAAACAACAAAATAAAGTGTGCTAGATATTTTACTATCAGTAATTGATCATCTCTGACTTTTGTTTCAGAGTAAATTGTAGACGAGATTACTTTGAAAAAAATGAATATTTATGTACTGGCATCATATCTCACATCTACAGTATACTGAACAAAACACTACAAGTACTGCACTTAGCATGTGTATGAAAACACCATCTAAGCTCACTTTTTAAATGATTCTGTTAATATTGGAAGTATCTTCTGGAATTCTATTGCCATTCCTGAAAGTATCTACATTACTAAATGCAATTTTGAGCTTCAATGAAAATTAGTAATACTGAGAATGTTATTATTACATGCAAAAGACAGCCAAGTTAAAGTAATTACTGTTTTAGCCAACATGAAAGTGAGCAACCTTGCTTAAAAGTGTCTACACATGTGTGGAATTTACATGCATTTATATTAGCAAATAGAGTAATTTTAATAAATTCCTCTGAAGTATGGTACCTGCTGTATGTATTGAATTTAGTTAGATATGTTATTGCATTAGTCAAAGGCTACACTATAAGTCATGTAATATTCTGTACACAACAGAAATATTGCTAAATGGTTTGATTAATAAATATTTTACAAATAATAATTTAATACATCCTAGAAAATTAAATACCCCTCTGAAATAAGAATTTTTTATTGGTTATTGTAAATTAAAGAGGCAGGACTATGCCTTATAAAATTGTATACAAACACACATATTCAGCTGGATTATTTGTCATTCTTTTTTATTATAATTCAATCTATTTCCTGGCAAAACAACTTGTACTTATGTAATTGACCATGTGCTATCTTGACTTGCTAACTTAACTTGCTCTGAGTTTTTTTTTCTTCATAGATTAGTTTACTCCTACAGTCATCATAGATGACCAGTTGAAATTCGACCACCATGTTCTACACATGGTTAAAATATATAATCAAAAACTAGGTACATTTTACACAGTAAAAGCCTATGTCACAGACATGTCAGAAGATGTATGTAGCCTCTATATTCTTACTGCCATCTCTCCTCTATGCTGCCCCAATCTTTACTAATCTTCAGGTCTCACAACTATCCAAACCTGAGCAATGTTGTTATAAAAATAGCCAAACAACAGAACATACCACTGCTTACCACTCAGGTAGCACTCAGGCAATTATACTTTTTAGAACTACCATATCACCTAACTCTTACCCATTGAACTATAATACACAGACTTCTCTATAAGCCAGAAAATTACCCAGCCCTTAACAACTTAATATGACACTACTCACCAATAGAATTATACATTCTATAGAAAAATCATTAACCGTTATAACCAAATCATCTAATACTGCACGTGACTCTCTAGATTCAAATAGTGAAGCTAAACTATGGAGTCACATCCTACCACTGCTGAAATCCATTTAGAATGTAAATACATTTTAAAACACAACTAAAACTTTACCTATCAAATCAATGGATCTGTTCTTGTATCTCTCCAAGATAAATGCCGCTACAGTCTTCAGCTTACCATATCATCAAGCTGTTTCTGTTCACTCAGAATCCTATGCCCCACAACCAGTCTTCACCAACATCTGAATAGTTTTACTAGATTCTCCCAGTCATATATATAGTTTTATGACACTGCCCACCACCATAGCTCTGTACTTCTAGAATAACCCTTATGGTAACCAAATATGATGGTCTCTGAACCTATTTGATACCCCACCTCCTAACTACAATATTAACATTTTTGCCCTACCAAGTTCCTTCCCTCACTTCTATTTCTAAAGACAAGATCTATTATCTATTTGGCAAACCCACTAACATACCTCTTCAAATGCTCGCTGTTCAATATCTACTAAATGCATACGTATCTTTTATACTGTAACAGTTTCCTTTATTTCATATGAATGTAATCTAATTACCAAATGCATTTATTATTGTGAATATATATTGCAAAATGTCTATTTATGTATATTGCTGAATGTTTAAATATTTGTAATATGTTGGAGCTTTTCTCCCTGAGCCTCCATTGAAAAGGGAATTTTGACTAAACACAGCTGGACAAACCCAGTCATAAAAGCAAAATAAAATAAATAAAATAAAATTAACCAGATGTTCAGCAGCAGTTGGGTTTACTGGTGAAATCACTGCAGGGTCTAACTGGAGTTAGAGTATAAAAACTTACAAGACTGAGGAACTTTATACAACCTATCTGCTTTCTTGGGGACAGCAGGCCGGCTATTGGGCAAGTTACAGGCTCTAATATATATCCTCTAATATCAGAACAGCATAAGGAACTGGAGTAGGTTCAGGAAATTCCAGTTGCGATAAATTATAATATTTCTTTAGAAACAGATGAAGATTGTTATATTCCCAGAGAAACAACTGATTCATTCTGGAAACTTGTTTCCGAAAAAAAAATCCTTCAAAGCTATTGTCAGAAGCCACACTTTCCTAACAATCAGAAACAGAAACTTGAGGAGAAAAAGTTATCCCTTCACCATCATGTTGATGCTCAATATCGTGAACATCCTCAGACAATGAAGAATCCCTTTTTCTTTTACTAGAAGCACCAGAGCCAGAAGGGTCAAGAGCGGTAACTAAACCTTGAGATAATTTCATTAAATCACTCTTGTGCAGAGTAACTGAGACAGGATACGACAATATGGCTAACTTCTTGATTATTTTTGACAGGAATTTCTGAAGAAGCAGACCTACGTTTGACAGGCAAAACCTCCTTAGGGACAGGCATTCCTGTCTGACTAGACCGAGAGGTGTTTCCTGCTCCTTCTTCCAAGATCAACAACAGTGGTTCTCCCTTGCTCACCAAGGCAATCCATTAGCCCCAAATGACATCTAACCCCAGGTCCATGGTGGCTGTAGGGATGACATGACAGGGATCCAAGGAAAAAATATCAATGGTCTGAGGAACCAGAAACTGCCACAGCAGAGTTGCCCATCTGCAGCTAAGGTACTGCAGTAGCCTGCTGAAGTGCAAAGGCTGCTTAGCATCTTTTGTCTTTTTGTGGAATCAAGGAATCAGTAGGTAGTGTCACAAATGCCCACTATCTGTGATCTACATGTTGCTTCCAATGCCTCCATCCTTAAAATTTTAGAGACTGCTGCATCTTTGTCTGCAGAACACCTATGCACATCACCGTCCAGTATCACTCCTCCATTTCCCCACTTACTACATCCAGTACTTTCTCCTTAGTCTTCTAACATCACCCACCAAACACTTGCAATGTATGTCTTCCATTGTAGTATTATTAAAACAATACATTGATATATCACAATTTTCCAGCAAGACTTAAAAGAGCATAGCCCTGCATTCTGTGTTAAAGTGCAACAGGTAACTCAGAATTAATTGACTTTTCCTATGGACCACTTCCTAAAATTGTCAAAATAAACATCTCTGACTTTACAACTACATTGCAGTATACACATCACATCAATTGCCTGTGTAGCTATATGTTTGAACATCTTAGCCACACACAAACATATCAACCTACACTATTCTTCCCATTCTAATAGTAAATTATGACATTTGCATACAAAATACATATTCCTATTACTTTTCTCCAGAAAGTCTATCAGTCCATATTCTTTACTAAATGGAGAGGGCATATAGGCATCCTTCCTTATAAGCCCCCAGCTTCCTGGATAACAACAATTCTGAGCTCTCATACCTGTCTCTCCATCATACAATTTTCACCAACCTGGGCTTACAACTCCACTCTTCCTTTTCTTGTTGGCTGCCTTCTTTTTGTTCCATGCTCTTTCCAGTCTCCTACATAACCTAGTCACACAGAGTCAATGAAGTGGAGAAGCGTGTCAACACACCCATCAGTCTGTGTCTACATGGCATTATGTGCCCATTTCCTATCCCTTCTTACCTTAATGAATTGAACCCCATCTTCTCATTTTATCTCCTTAATCGTCTATTCAGGCATTTTTCCTTGGACTATTGGGCTATCATTTTTTTTTCATATTCCTTAAGCATCTTCTTGATTCCTCTGTAATCTTCACTCATTCATTTCACCTACATCTATTTTTTTCACCCTATTTCTTAAGTAGTGACCTATCTTTGAACCTTTGTAGGTCACCTGTTATCCACCTTTACACTTTCCCCTGGTTGCTGCTGTGCTTCTATTTCATAGGCCAAACTTCCTTAGACCCTTGCACTGATCCTAGATTTGATTACTCTTGTTCCAGCTCCTCTGCATCATTGAAGGAAGCATATATGAGCTGGTATTTGCCTCTCTTGCACAAAGACAGCAATGGTTGTAGCCAGGGAATACAACTATATCCTTCTTTCTCAAATAATAAACAAATTTAGTGGTGTGATACACTAACTTTGCTCCCAACCTTACCATGCTACCTCTCTATATGGTTTACTTGAATGTGTTTCATATCTTATACAGCCCAGGAGAAAAGTCCTTCAGTCACTCCATCCTTTACTTGCCAGTTTCAGTCCTTTTATTTCAATACTCTTCTTTAGCAGACAAAATTGTTGTTTTATAATTGTATAATTTTGTAAGCATATGTTTTGGACACTACTACCTGTCTGCCAATGCTTTCTCCGCCATGTGCACCCAGTTTACAGAGATGTTTAGGCCTCATAGGTAGCAAGCATTCTCCTAACCTCTTGCTCCATAGATGTTAGAGTGTGCCTGTCTTCCACTTTCTTGTGCAGTCTTATAAGACAGAGACTTCACTTTGAGAGCTGGTCACCTTGTCTGTGCACAGCAGTACTTTCTACCTTCACTTCAGCAATTTCTGCATGTTTCTGCTGTAACAGCTACTAATATGCTGTATACCACTTTAAATTTTAAAGGCCAGTATGCTTGCATACCACCCAAGCCGTACTATCCAGGTTACTCTTGAGGTCCATATTAAGGTCACCTGTGATACCGCCTGTGATCATCAGTACACAATCCATTTTGTCCTCTAGTCACTACATTGGTGGCCTCCTCTTTCTTCTCTCCTCAAAAGTCTGAGCAAAACTATTCAGTTTTGCCACCTGCAAGTATCTATTCACACAGCCCTATTCAAGAAGCCTCCTAAATAAGCAGTCGTTGTCATGCTCACCAGTACTCCACCCCAGCGTTAAGATTTTTTTTTAAGTTGAAAGGAGCATAATGCAAGATATAAGACTTATTTTGGTACTATTTTGCTATTATTTTACTATAGTGTAGTATGCAGGCACTGTAACTTGCACTGCAGGTTTTATATGGCAAGCTTGCAGCCACAGTGTTTCCTAAGAGAATGTGAGAGGAAAGCAGTTCACTACACTCAAGGACCCCCCCTGAAATAATTACAAGATTTGTCATATATTTTTGTATATCAAATGTGTGCACATGCATGTGTTACTTTCAGGCACTTTATATTTTGCAGAACAGTGGCACACATTTTACACAATCCTATCTCTGAATGAGGGGAGATGGGCAAATGCTTGCAATGAGGGTCTTGGGTGGACAAGGTTGAAAGAAATGTAGATAGAATTAAAAAAAATGCCAAGGAAGATATATATAGGTATAGATATAGATACAGATATATGTGTGTGTATGTTAATATGCAAAAAATTGATTATTTTAATTCAGAGGTAAAGTTTAAATAAAAGACAGAGTTGATGGCACAAATATTACATACACTGACTAATAGTGTCTGTTAATAGGAGAAATGAACAATGCTGCAATATTTATTTCATAATTTTTTCTGACTGCATTTCTTGCCAGTCATCGCAATAATAAAATTCATTTAGGAGAGGTGCCGACCAGCATTAACATTATAGTCTGCTTCTAAGTCAGTTTTATGCCAAACCATTTATTGAAATGGTGGTCATAAAAATGGCATGCTGATTCATGACAACACTCTCAGCGGTACAATCAAGGCCTTTATCGTGTCATTAAGATACTACAGCTCTTCCTGCATAAAGTGCTTAGATGAGATTACTGACATCTGGACAATGGTTATTCCTCACATCATTAAACACCAATAGGTAGTGAACTAAACCTGAAAATCATGCCGTAGGTCAGTGCTTAGGAGACTAGGGATTTCATATAATTTCATAAAAGGTGCCACTTGTTAGTGAAACAATGAGCTGTTACTCATGTGCAGACAACACAATAAATAAATGGTACAAATGCAGCACTTTGTATATAATATTGCTAGTGTGTTTATGAATCTGTGTTTTGTATGTAACATATACAAACAGAACATAGAATGGAAGATCATAAAAACTGTTGTACCTATAACTTAGTAGTTTACATGCTCCATGAAGAAAAGCATTAGCTCAATGGCTTAATACTGTTAACAATATGCACCTGATGTTTTTACAAGCTCATTGTTATATCACTTCTTAAATATAACCAGACCTCTCAACTGTCCAGATTTTCACAGAATGTCCATAGTTTTACCTCATATTTTTGGTCTATTCCTCATAAATTTTTGTTTTTCTGGCAAATGATTGTTAAATCAATGTGGATGGAAATCAGAAAATAATGACAGGCATTTGAAATTCAGAATTCATACCCTTCAGAAAATTAATGCTAATGAAAAGCCTGTTTATTCTACCAACTTTCCAAGTTTGCAAGAACAATTTTTAAAAATTGTTCCTATTTTGGGGTCTTTGTCTCCCATAATTTTTGGCTTTGTCCAGATTTCTGGTTCTAAGAGGTTGAAAGATATGAATACATCTGATAAGAAAAAAAATCCTCTCTGCTAGATTCATTTGCTTTGTATACAAGCACAATATACTTAACTACAAAATACTGTTTAGACCAGTTTGCAAAGGAGGATAAAGCCCTGAGTATGACACAGGCAACCTAATACTGAGGAGAGAGTAATGATGAGGCTTTCCCTGCATACCTTTATTTGGGGGGAAGGACAGAGGTGATATGCTGGTGGAGGCAAGTTGTTCTTTTTACCTCAGTAGGGGGGGGAGGGCTAGAGGTTTGCCCATTTTGAGGTGGAAACAGCAGAGACAGTCATGCCTAGGCACCAGCAGATTGTCCACAGCAGTCTCACGTCACCTGTACCAGCCTCCTACAACCACACCTTCACAATACAAGAGCATGATTTAAGATGTGTGCTCAAAGCAGTTAATCCAAGAAAGGCTGCTGAACCTGATGGAGTGACAGGATGAGTGCTGAAAGTATATGCAGACCAGCTCTGTGGGGTGTTCACAAAGATCTTCAACCTGTCTCTGTCTAAGTCTACTATTCCATCATGTCTAAAGTCAACTACACTCATTCCACTGCCAAAGAAACCTGTCTTCTGTAGTCTCAATGACTACCTTCCAGTGGCACTTACTCTAGTCAGAACAACTGGTTCTGTGACATATTAAGGACAGTCTCCAGTTATCACGGATATACACCGGTATGCTTACAGAACAAATAGATGTACAGAAGATGCCATCTCCAATGCCTCACACACTGCACCTTGTCATCTTGAGCAGCAGGGGCGCTGTGTGAGGATGGTCTTTGTAGACTTTAGTTCAGCTTTTAACACAGTTATCCCAGATAGACTGGTCACTAAACTCACTGGCCTAGGACTTTCAGAACCTACCTGCCATTGAATTAAAGACTTTTTTACTAACTGTCCTCAGATGGTTAGACTAGGCACATACCTTTCCATCACTCTAAGGCTAAACACTGGTGTCCCACTATAGTGTGTGCTGAGCCCCCTTCTGTATACTTTTTACACCCACGACTGTGTCCCCTCTCATTCTACTAATACCATCATTAAGTTTGCGGATGACACCACAGTGGTTGGACTTATTTCAGGAGGAGACAAGACAGCATATAGAGATGAAGTTCAAAGACTGGCTGCATGGTGTACTGAGAACATACTTGCCTTGAGCTCTACCAAAACAAAAGAACTCATAATAGATTTCTGGAGGCACAACACAGATCTTAACCCAATATACATCAATGGACACTGTGTGGAAAGAGTTTTTGCTTTCAAATTTCTAGGTGTACCTGTAGCAACAGAGCTCTCTTAGTCCATAAACACCACAGAGGCAGTCAAGAAGGCACAGCAGAGGCTCCATTTCCTGAGGATCCTCAGGGGAAAAAACCTGCAGGAGCAGCGACTGGTGTCTCTTTACCACTGTTTTATTGAAAGTGTGCTGTCATACTGCATTTCCATGGGTATGCCAACAGCTTGGTGGCAGACAGGAAGGCCCTTCAAAGGATCATTAACTCTGCCTAGAAAATCATTGGCTGCTCACTGCCCTCTTTGAAGGAGCTCTTCAGCTCTCACTGTCTCAGCAGGGCAACCAACATCTTGAAAGATACTTCTCACCCTGGACATCACCTGAGTGCTACCTTCTAGCAGATGGTTCAGGTCCATTCCATCTTGGACAAACAGACTTAGAACAGTTTCTATCCCAGAGACGTACATGAACTGAACAATGCTAAATACTCACACTGAGTGCAGATATTAGCTATTTGCACTATAAGAAATATGTTTACATTCCTGTGCAGCTCTCCTTACTCCTTCCATGTGAAATTATACCCAAGTAAAATAACTTAGTTGTTTACTGCATTGCATTATATTGTATTGTTTGGTATTGTATTGTGCTGTATTGTATTCTCTTATTTATTCATGTTCATTATATGTGAATGCACCTTAAGAGGATTGCTACAAATTTCATTGTACTTGTGCAAAAACAATAAAGGAATCATCTTATCTTACTTGTCTTATTATACTCATTTTAAAAAAATCTCATGGGAACAATTAATTCAACGTTGCACGAAGGATATTTGTGCCATGCTGATATCAAATTTGTATGCAAAAAAATATGTGCATTAATTTTCTACAACTGTACCAAGTGTACAAATACAGTCTTCTCAATAATTTAGTCACTGCCAACTTTTGGAAGAGAGGCATTCCCTTGGTGTATAACAGTGACATTAAACTGCACAATAACATTTTTTTTTGGCAGCAAGCGTGACTGCTAAGTGAAATACTTAAAACTCATAAATGCCATGTATAGTGATTTTTACAGCTGACTTAGTGGGTCAGATTCTGTAAAGTTTGTGCAATCCAGTGCATTATGCCAATATCAGTGTGAAACTTGCGGTTAACACTGTAATATGTCAATGTACAACAAGAAATTCAAAATAGCTCAGCGCACAATGGAGTATCGCAGGTACAATGGTGCACTAAAGAACTGTGTAAGTAATCCATAATTAAAAAGAAATGGTTTCCCAATCACGTTGTACAGTACCAAAGTTACGGAAAGATGATCACAATTCAAGAATCCTGATAGAAATATAACAAAATCTGTACAGTAAGTTTACAGACAACTACAGAATGTAAGTGACTCCGTTATAACAAAAAAAAAAAATATTAACAATGCCAACTATCCCAATGTAAGTTGCATGACATTCATAACATACATTTGCAGGAGTAAACACAGAAACATCTCAGACAGCTACGGATGTTTTTGTATGTCATCCACTAACTTATAATATGTGCTTCAGTGCTGCAAGGCTATTTGTAATACAATAAACTCTCAGTTAACCGGCACCCATGGGGACTGGTAGATGCTGGATAACTGTAGTTTCTGGTTGTTTGAGAGTTACTAGTACTGTACCCTATACTATTAGTTTGGTTTGACTTATTCTCAGGTTGGGGAGAGAGGGAATTTATTCCTATCTTCCTTTTTAAAACTCTAAAACTCTAAAAATGTAAGGTATGTTTCGGGGGGGGGGACAAAGTGCAACACATGAAAATTGTACTGTATTTCTTCAGTTTTTTTGCTGGTTGCTTGAGAGTGCTGGTTGCTTGAGTTCCGGTTAACTGAGAGTTTACTGTATATATATATATATATATATATATATATATATATATATATATATATATTTACATCACTCTTTACAGTGAACTCAGAGACAACTGTGGATATCTAAATAATACATGTGCCATTAAAATATGTCGGCTTCGACTTACGGAGTCTGACAGAATCCATACAGTTTCTAATAAAAAATTAAAGGTGAAGGGCAATCATGGCCACACTGCCATAGCTAGCTGTTGCTAACAATGGATTCAAGACTTGTTTGGGGAACAAAAGTAATGCACACACTCAAGGAAAGTAGGAGATAGAAAAGAAAATGTGAGGTATGGGTGAAAACGAGGGACACACAATAGGGATTTTAGAACAGGAAAATCTTGGGGAAAGTCAGAGGGGCATGGGCAATGGGGTTTTGGGGGAGGGTTTTTTTTTGTTTTTTTGGTGAGAATAGGCCCCATTTTTTTTTTTTTTTTTGCTTGTTTAAGAACCGAAGGAAAGGTAGACATTAGAAAATAGGAAGTGATGGCAATCACAGCAGGTATGCACATAAAACAAATAGCACAACACAAGACAGACAAAGGTTGGAAAAAAAACCAGTAAAGACAGATTAGTTAAACAGACAGCACACTGCACAACATAGGCAATGGAAATTTGACAAAAATGGTGGGGATGCTTACCAGCCACAGTAAAATGCAGAAAAACATATCTACCTATGCACTACTATGTTATGACATGTCGCAAACTGTGCAGCAGTCATACCTGGATGTATATGAAAAATAGTAGATGTGTGTCCCAGGATTATAAATTAGGCTCACAGTACAGTACACATTTGATAAATATACACATATCCAGTTAGCCCATCAGCAGTGCAAGTGTAAGCCAAGCAACATCAAAGATGGGCAAATGCAGGTCTAATAATGGTAGATAACTCTAGAGGACAGAAGCAAACCTACAATCATGCATGAGAAATCCAAAAAAGCCAAACACAATGCCAAACAGAAGTACTGCAGATGAACAACTAATACTGCTACATACACAAGTAGGTTTAACAACTAAAACAAATGTGTAATGGAATGTGTGTATGTTACACACATATACCATGTCAAAGACAACACACAGGTGTAGATGTGTATGCATGCCTATCAGTGGCATAAATGGAAATCAAGGTCAATAAACATACATACACCAATGACATGTAGTAATATGTTCAAAAATGTAACAGAACAGCATAATGAGTATAGTAGGGTGTGCACATGGATGGGAAAAAATACACTGGGTAACATACAAGTATAATAAGAACAAGGATGTATTGCAAGCATTGGCCAGCAACTTGTCTGCACATGTCCTGCATTGTGCAATGGCACACATGTGGCACATGTTCACTGTGTCAAATTTATAAATGGCAGTGGACAGTAGTTTTAACAAAGGCAAACAAGACTGCAAAAAATAATAGAGAAATATGAAGTCAGAAGGGAGGTGGATGACCTGGGCCCACATCAGGGGAAAGCAGGACATGGTAAGTTGACAAATGCATGTGTAAAGCACATGTGATGCTGTAGAAGCCACACAGACATACATTTAACCAAATGGAAAATGTATGTCAAATGGCCAGATAGATTGCTGATGTCCACAGAACTGGACATGTATAAAACACACATACATAGTAATGTGTAATCATGTCACATCAACATGCACAGGTAAGCAAGCTAAAAAGTAAAAGCACATACACATATGCTGTCATGCAAATGTCTACTAAAGAAACGCAGGTGTATGTCAACCACCCTGCTCATTATGGAGCAGAAGACACTCCTATGAGCATCATTACAGCTCATCAGCAGTAAATCACTGAATCCTCACATGTCAAAGGTACCTTTCTTTGTCAGTATTTATCTGACTATGTGTGCATACATGTATAGTCATTTGATGTGTACAGCTATTTCTGGAAGGTGTACACTGATCTCACTATATCATATGTGTTGAAATGCTACATACAACAAACATGGTGCAATGTACTGTGAAAGAATGTGAATTTGAAGACTGTGAATATTACACTGTGTACAGATTAATGTTACATTGCTGTTTGATGCAGTCAGCAAAAGAGGACTGCACATAGGCAGGATATACCTGTATATAATTCCACATGGCATAGTATTGCCAAACCATGACACAACACCACATCATGACAGTGTGACATCATGACCACTGTCATCCAAAAACGTGGAATGACACGTCTGTATGTTGTGCATACCTGATATGGCAAAAACAGAAATCCAAGGCATATAACACTGTTAGTGGTGAAGTATAGACAACATATGTTGTCTGCCAGTCACCACAGTAACACACATGCTTACTGTTTACCTCTTGAAACAATATCTGAAAGTTAACTTCCACAATGCAAGAACAGTTGCATGTGTGTGGAAAGTGTTGTGAGTTAATGTGTGTCATACACACATTGAAACCAAAGTAAATGTCACATGATCATAACACATAAGCACAATAGATGTGTGGTATGCATGCACAGGAGTGAATATACAGTCCAAACAATAAAATGACGATCACCAAACTGGCAGCATAACACAAGTGGAGCACACAGACAATACTTACCGACTGGAGGGACCAGGCTGATGGGAATCAGACTCCCGAATGATCTCACAAGGTTTGTGTCATATCCTCAAAAAAGGTCCCCATCATGCCCCTCATCTGTGTTCGGAACACATCGATCATGACCTCCCAGATCTCCTCCCGAAAATTGTTTCTATCCCATTTGTATCAACATATCCTCCTGGGTGCAGGCAGGATGTCATGGGCAGGGGCAGATCCAGGTGTCTCAGCATCAGTGTCATCATCATCATCATCATCATCATCATCATCACCATCATCCTTGGAAGAATCTGATAGTGGCCTCAAATGTGCATGTTGTCATCTTCGGATTGGAGAACATCCACAGGTACCATGCTCAATGTATCATTGCTAAAGTGAGGAGTAAGTTGTTGTTGTTGTATCTTTTGGCTTTTTCCCGGTTAGGGGTCGCCACAGCGGAACTCCGATCCGCTAATGATTGGTAGTAGATTTTTACGTACCAACTTGCCAGGCCATTCACACAACCTTCAACGAAGGTACGCCCATTCATGCATGTCTCCACACAGAAGATGCTTTAGCTGAGAATCGAACAGGGCAACGTCTTACTGTGAGGCGACAACGCTACCACAGCACCACCACCGCAGTGATCTGACAATATTGTGAAAGATAGGCAAGCCACATGACAATTTTCTGAGACAGGCAGCATGATATTTGGCTAAACACACATCAATATAATGAGTATAACACTAAAATCAATTTGATATGTTCAATCAACACAACTGTTTACATATGTGAATCTAATATATCTGTTATTAATAGCATTGTATGTGTACAACTATATTCATTACCTACAAAAATAAGAAGCAATTGGTATACTGAAAAAAAAAAACTTATGGGATATGTTTACTGATACTGAACTACTGCAATCAAACGGGTATCTGCTCAAGTGTCAGTCAACCTAGGCTACTACTGTGTTTCTACAAAAATACCCAAGGTGTCTGAGGCAGATGCAATACCAGTGTTGAACTACAGGTTACACCACACAGTCTGCAAACACTGAAACAACAGGCACCCATTCACTCTATAAATAAGCAGGCTATGCACAACAGATCAATCATCAGAAAACACAGCCAGACATACAAGCGTACCAACCCATGCAGCATAAGCACTAGTCAAAGCACTTATACTTGTACGTAAAACATTCACTTTAAAATCTGTGTGACAAATGCATAAAATCAACTGTCATTTATGTTGTGGAGTACATTTAAATCAATGTGTGCTGAACAAATTGCTCAAAACATACATAAAAATCAACATTGTTAGGTTCATAGATTAGTACTAGGCTAACTGCCCTTGTGGGCCATTTTAAGCCTAGCCCATTACTCCATGTGAGAATCAAATTCTCCACCTTGTGTTTGCAGGGTACACACCTTAACCATTATGCAAACCTCCCACAGTTATAAGCACAGCTACCGTGTGATGATTTCTTATATCTTACTGATGCATGACAGGTATTCCTGCATTCTAATCAATAAACATGTTATTGTAAAAAATACATGCCTGAAAACAGGGGAAGGTGCATTTCAGTTCATAAAATATGTAATAAAAATTAATATGCTTCTCTCCCGCCGCTGATCCTCAAGCTTGTGCATCCACTCGATGCACATGGCTCTGTTCCGAACGTACTCATCACCCGAAACAAAAAACAGAATGTATGAAAAATGCATTCCTCACATAACACTGATATAAACTTCGCAACACAGTTTGTAGGCATTTTCTGCCTGAAGATCATTAAATAAGCACAATACACAGCTGACATTTTTACATTCAGGTGTTAACATCTTTGAACATAGATTGGAGGACATAAGATTCAAACCAGCAACTACAATCGATACCTATACTCAAACCTTGAGAACTATTTGCCTCCCTAACACATCCTAACTGCAAAATAATGTTTTGCAGGCAGTGAAAAGATTTTATGTTATGACATCATTTTGATGGGGAATAATCTACTAATCTTGGCTTAATATTGCAAAGTATGAACATGTGCTGCTCATGTAGCTAAACAGTTGGAAAACTACATTCAGGTTATCACTGTGTTCAGATACAGTAACAGTAATGGAGAGCATACAATCCTCAGGCAGTGTAAAAGTGTCAGATAGCATACAGCTACTTTTTTTTTCAAAAACATTTTTATTTTGTTTTCATTACAAACATACTCAAATATACATATAACAAATACAATAAAACAATAACAAAACTATTTACAATATTTACATCCATTCATGATAAACAATCATTTTATCATTTATCAGTATTTGCTCAAAATGTTTTCCAATTTATGCCATTTTATTTTTTTATGAGTAATGTTATGGGTTCTATAACAAATGGTTTGCAGTTCTTTTTTACAAACAACTTTTGCTAAATTAATAAAATCTTTAAACATCAAATCTTGTTTACTTTTCCAGTTCAAAGTAATAACTTTTCTGGCAATTGCAAGAATTGACCAGAGTAACTGATTCTGAGATTTAGGTATTCCATTAGGAAAAGAAACATTGAATAGGATTAGTGAGTTATCAGACCATAAAGCATTTACAAACTATCTGAAGTCTTTCTAGCATTTAGCAACATTTCTACATTCAATGAACATGTGAACCCAGTTGGCCTCTAGTAATTCATCACATTTCCAACATTTACTTTCACTGTTTTTGAGTATAAGATTTATTTTATGTGGAGTATAGAAACTCCTTTTCATAAATTTCCATGTATATAATCTCCAATATAATGAAGAAGAGGTACCATATGTAGAATTCAATAACATTTTTTTGGATTCATCAGATATTTGTTCTCCATTAATCTTTACATAGTAATTCCAAAAATCTGAGTCAAACTTTAGAGTATCTTCTCTTAGTATCTTATAGATAGGTGAAATACTTAATTTCTGATTATCTGTCTTTTGAAAACACCTAATAAAAAACTGAATCAAACTAGGTATAGATTCTGTCTCTAGGTTGATTGATAATCTCATTTTATTTTCTATAAACTGCCATAATGAGTGTATAAACAACCAACTGCCTTGACTATTACCAAAACCACATAAAAGAGAGTTTAGTGGTTTAATACTCTTGTTTTCAATAAACTGTTGCCAGAATATCAAGTTATTCTCCTTTAATTTTTGCATTGCATTGATGTTGAAAGAATCTAGGCAATCAGAGGAGTATGCTATAAGGAATATAAGAAATAGAAATTGTTTAGTGTTGTAATTACAAACAATTATATTTTTAAAGTTATTAAATATTTGATTAATGCCATAAGAAAAATGATCAAACTTCTTATTAAATAAACAAAATTCACGTAAAAGCCAATGAACTCTACTTATTCCATATTATTCCTTAAATTGATTTTCTATAGTACTGACATCAGTTATACGAATCTCATGCAATGTTTTCCAGCCAGATATATAGGTAGGTGTGATCCAATGTAATATTACATTAATTATAACTGATTTGGAATAAAGATCTAAGATAGAGAATGCTATCCCATTACTGTTCCAAGCTCTAATGTGCCATTTATATGCAATCCTAGGTTTTAAGGGGAACCATAAAAACTTAAGTAGCATGGAATCTAATTTTTTAAATACGTTTTTGGGAGGGGGTAGTATCAATAACTGTATCAAAGAAGTGAATTGTTCTGGAGACATTCACCCCAACCCTGGCCCTAACCCCCTACAAGAGATAGCTAAACACTCCAACCCAATTAATCCAGAACTAGTATACCAACAATGTAAGACATCCCTTCTCCTCCTTAATATTAATGCTAGAAGCATCAGTAACAAAGTTCATGACCTACTCTCCCACTATTCCCCTGATACTGTATTACTAACAGAAACTTGGCTCAAACCCATCAATAACAGCAAAGAAATTATACCTCCCAGATACAACATTTTACGTAATGATGAGATATCCAAAAAGAGTGGAGGAGTAGCCATCTTATTCAAAGACCACCTAGTTGTCAATAGAATACAAGTAAACATACCCACCTTTGATAATGCAGAAATTATCTGCACCAGACTGACACTCAACACCCCCAAAAAATTAATATCATAGGGGGCTATATCCCACCTGGAAATAATATTCCCAGACTAGAAAATGTACTAAACTGGGTCTCTTTCTCCCTCCCACAGGAGACAATCGTGATGGTTGACTTCAATGTTGACCGGCTCAACTGTTCATCTCATAACCCATCTTCACACATTAACCTACATGGATTCACCCAACTTATCAAATCCCCTACAAGGACTGACAAAAGCTCCAACTGACAGTCTATCTTGGACTGGACATTAGTCAACAACCTATCCTTGTCCACACAATCAGGCTGCCTCCCAGATGGTCTGAGTGACCATCTGCCTACCTTTCTACTAAGAGCCTGTACTCACCAAATCAACCAAACAGCATACTGTATAATTAGAAGTAAAAAAAGCTTCAGCCCAAACAAGTTCATATCTAATCTGAATTGCTGTAATTGGGAATCTCTCAGACAGCTACCCTTTGAAGACACAGTCAACTACTTCAACACCACTTGCCTAGAGATACTAAACTCTCACGCTCCCCCCTAGAACAATCTGAACTAAATCTAACTATACACCCTGGCTTATTAAGAATGTAGATCCCTACTCAAGGCTAGAGATAAGGCTTCAGAACAATTCAACAAACACAAGACCCATATAACAAAACAAACATTCCTAGAACTGCAAAATAAAGCTAAGAAATTAGTAAAGTCAGACAAAATCAACTACTACCACAACATCCAGAAAAAACACCTTAATAACCACCAAAAATTCTGGACAGCAATTAACAGCATACTCCTCCCAGGCAAATCAGCTACACCTACCCCATCAACCAACAACTCTGATAATATAGCAACTCAGTTTAATAAATACTTTACTGAAACCATCCACACCCTAGCTAATTCTCAGTCTAACCCCAGTAACCCTACCCCATCCACAACCCAACACTGTGCCAGCACCCAAAATAACAACACACTCTTTACACTCCACTCAGTGTCTGTTGATACCACAAAAACTCCTAAAGAAATGAAAACCAACCATATTAGCCATCAATAACCTCCCAGCAGAATTTCTATAAAGCACAGCAGATGCTATAGCATATCCAGTAGCTATACTCATAAAGAGGTCACTATCTGAGAGCCTCATTCCTGATATTTGGAAAATCACCCACATTATACCTTTACATAAGGGTGGGAACTCAACCAAACCAGCTAATTATAGGCCAATAACCATCCTGTTCCCCCTTATCTAAACTTTTAGAAAGGACTATTCACACGCAACTATCAGCCTATCTCCACAAACATAAACTATTATCTAACACTCAACATGGCTTCTGCCCTTCTCACAGCACTACTACAGCACTCATGTCATTCACAAATACAGTAAACCACTATAAAAATAATGGACAGTTTGTATCTGCAACATTTCTAGATCTGTCTAAGGCCTTTGACATGGTCAATCACAACAAACTCATCAACACCTTCTCCACCCTAAATCTCAGTAACTCCACTATCACTTGGTTCAATAGCTACCTATCAGGACAACAACAAGCCATCCAGTGGAAACACCAACTTTCTCCTCTTCTCTCTGTTACCATAGGAGTTCTTCAAGGCTCTATCCTTGGACCCCTACTTTTCTCTCTCTTCATCAATCAGCTGCACACCATTACTCCTCACACCACAGTCATACAGTATTCAGATGGCTCTACTCCAATATGCACAGCTGCCACCCTTCATGACCTCTATACCAAAACTCAAGAATAATTTCTAGCCATAGAATCATGGATCACCAACTCTCAGCTTATACTAAACCCCAACAAAACAAAGCTCCTTCTCTTCTATCCAGCAAAATCCACCTCATCTTCCCAGCCATTCACCATCCTATCCAAAAATAAAACTGCTATCACCCCATCAACTCATACCAAGTTATTAAGCATAGAAATTGACAGCAACTTAAAATTCGATACGCATATAGCACAAACCATTAAGAAGACTCACAGGAAACTAGCCCCGGGATTCATGAAGCTTGGCGCAAGGCCGGTGTAAGGCCTGCGCCGGCGGTGCAGTGAATAGTCGGCGTAGTAGCGCCATATGCATAGTAATGAGTGCGTGCCGCAACCACAGACACGTGCGTAGTGTACGTGAGCAAGCCCAAGTAGGATGCGTCCGGAGGCGTGGCTAAGCCGGCAGGCGATGAGTAACCTAAAGTGCTGACTGCCACAGTCCGCCCATAATAGTAATGGCACCAGCCAGGGCCCGTGCAGAATGAAACGCATGCAGAGTATGCAACATAGTACCCGTCCCAACAAAACGGAGAAGCAAACACAACCCACGAAGCCCTAAGTGTACCCGTCCAAGGAACAAAGGATATGCGTAACACCGTGTTCGTCCTGCAATGCACCGTCAGTGGGCATACCCAGAGAAGGTGTACCGCAGCATGTCAGCACGCCGCACCGACATAGGAGTAGCGACTAAGGTTACCACCTGTCCCACTTTGCGAGGGGCAGTCCCTCTATGGGCAGTTGTGTCCCGATAAAAAATATTAAAAACGGCAAATGTGCTAAGATTGTAGGACATAATTATATCCCATATTTTATGTAATGGTTGCATAAAATAGTTATTTCCGTAACTAAAATACCTAAATGTCACAAGAAACAGAATAAGCAACCAAACTGCTACAAGAATAAGCTTTTATTTAGGCAAACAAGTTAAGTTCTATGCTATGTACTGACCGTGGGTATGTGTCGGCCTGTAAAATCTGATGTGAGTCCCGAAAATGTCCCACCTTGGCCATTTGAAAAGGTGGCAACCCTAGTAGCGACATGGGCATGGTCACCAGGGTTACCAACTGTCCCACTTTGCTATGGACAGTCCCTCGTTTGACAGTTGTGTCCCGCCAAAAATCGAAAAATGGCAAATGACCTGAGATTTCCAGACAAAAATATTCCCTCAATATGCCTGTAATAGTAGCATAAAACATATATTTTGTATATGAAACACATACATGGCATAAGAAACTGAATAAGGAACCCAAATGCTATGAGAATAAGCGTATATTATGGCAAAAAAGTGAAGTTCTGTCATCTCTACTTGCTGTGGGTATGTGTTGTCCTGCAAAATCCGATGTTTCCACAAAAGATGTCCCACTATGAGCATTGGAAAAGGTGGCAACCATAATGGTCACAAGCAGTAGTGAGAGTACACAGCCAGGTAGCCGTGTTGACATAACAACAGGAAGGAACCAAGATACCCTAAACACAGGCAAACATGTGCATAGCAACATGTACCACACCCAGCAACGTGTTTGTCGCATACACAGGACGGCGTATGTCTAAGCGTAATATCCAGAAGCAGAACCCATGCATGCAAATGTAATACACAATAGCCCCATTGTAGCATGTAAGTCCCACCCATGTACAACCGTGCACCCAACCCAGCTAGCAGCCTTGTGCAGCTACACACCTACACACAATGGGCATACCTGAAATGTGGTAAGAAGTATCATTTTAGGCAGTGCCACGCGGGCAAATATGTACCCCACATGTCACCAACCCACCTCAGGTACAGATATGCAAATGGCTGCATGTGAATGTGTATGCAGAATGTGTATATCCCGCATGTGGTATGCACCCGTCCAAACCCTATAGGCTTGCACATGCCACGGTGCACATAACTGTACACATGTGGACAAGTCGGGATGTTGAACCACCGCACCGATGATTAGCTATGCAGACAAGTCAAACACATATAGCGGAACATGTGCCTACCAAACAGGACGTCCTAACAGGGTGCCACAGGCACAGAAGGGGAAGGTGGGACATCACATGTGGAGAGTAGCGTTGCCGGACGGCCAAACACCCACGGCCAAGGTAAAGGGCGGAACAACATGCATATGGCGGATGGATGTTGTTAGAAAAATATATATAGAAACACATATGAAGTGCCAGTTTAGAAGCAAAATACTATATAATGCATTGAATTGTACTGTACAATATGGCAGTCGAAATGATCATGCATGTAATTGGTGAAGCTTAGCTGCAGTGTGATCGAACTCTGACCCTGGCAGTAACCAGTTCAGCAGGCTTATGTCTCTCAGCATTAATTATCTGCTGGGTTACAGAAAAATAAATGTATGTACATGTATATCATCCTCCCTTCCACTGAGGAGGATGGCCTTGTGAGCTCTATCGAAGATAGAGTACAACTCCTTACCAGAGAGACAAAGGAATGTATTAAGAAATGAACTGACTATTGTATCGGAACAGTCCAGGGTCCTTGAAACAGCAACAATTACAGAATGACACTGTAATTGACCAGGTGCCTTGCAAGGCTGTGTTATTCCCATGGGAAAACATTTTAAAAACATTACCTCAGCACCCTCGTATGAATAGAATATTGCGGACCATAGTGATGGAAATGCCCTGTGACTGACCACGTCAGTAAGGTGGGCAAAAGCTGATTGTAAACACTATATAAACAAATTGCTTCCTGTATAGAGTCAGACAAAACTCTCATACTTGGACTGTATAGTTTTTTGCCTGCAGGTGTACACTACTAAAACGTTGTGAACCTGAGCTTCCTGTGTTATTGACTGTCACTTAGAAAAGCCTACTGATTTCTACAGTCTGGTTTTAACAACTTATTTGACATTGTGGTCCTTCTTAGCGAATTCCTTGGTAAGCTACAGGTCAGAGTGCATGGGTGGTTAGACATCTGCGCAGGAGAAGTTGCCTAAATGGTTCTTCTTGAGTGAAAAGACCTCCGACTGAATTGTTGTGTGTAAAGAGGCTGTCCACTGTCTGATCTGTGGCTGAAAAGCGGAAAACTGGATCCCAAGAAGAAAACGTGCAGTCATAAATGGGAGGCTCAGGTAAGGAGAGTTTGCCTCTTTGTCTCTGTTGTAGATCAGGGACCAGGCTACATTGTGTTTCTGTTAACAGTTGTGATAGCAGGTCGAAGACCAATCCAAGTAGTTTTACATTTGGACATAGTTCAGGGGAACACAGAGTAGAGTAAATAGTCATTGTAGACACTACAGTGGATACAGGGAAGGAGATGCCACGTGGTACGAGAGAAGGGTTACGTAACAGTCGTTTAGAAGACATGGGAGATTAGTGCACTAAGAGATCGTGAGATCCGCGTTTGACGGGTGATGTGAAGTATATGCAATTGCAGAGAGCACATAATGTGAGATATTCTGCAAAATGGGGTAATAAATATGACATTGATGGTATATTAGACAAAATATTGTTAGTGAAACATTGGAATCACTTAAAATGTGACGCAGATGTTCTAGGGTTACCACCTGTCCCACTTTGCGAGGGACAGTCCCTCTTTGGCCAGTTGTGTCCTGCAAACAAACTGAACAAATGGCAAATGTCCTGATATCTTAGGACAAAATATTTCCTATATCTTCTTTAATAGTAGCATAAAACAGTTATTTTGTATCTGAAACACCAAAATATTATAATAAACAGAATAAGCAACTCAAATGCTACAAGAATAAGTTGCTATTCTGGCAAAAAGTAAATTGCTGTCCTTTGTACTGGCCGTGGGTATGTTTTGCCCTGCAAAATCCGACGTTCCTAACACAAATGTCCCACTTTGTGCATTTGAAAAGGTGGCAACCCTAAGATGTGCAGGCTAAAAAACAGCGACAATTGGGTATTCCTCAAGCACATAGGTGGATTGAGGTAGTGAACCGAAGGGAACAGAAGACTAAAAATGCAAAAGCATCATACGTAGACAAAGAAGATAATAATACAGTAGTAGCGACGGCCCCAACCCCCCCCTCCACCAACTCTGATACCACATCCAGGATATGAAGCGGGAGGGCAGGCTAGTCCCCCCCACGTTATCCTGTGGCAACAGAGGTATCACAACGACCAATTGTAAGAGAAGCTATTGAAACCACATCCCGAACACGTAAAATACCTAGGGACACTCAAGTAAGAAGAGAGTCACTAGAACAGAGTGAGGATATCTGTCAATTAATTGAAGTACCGAACCCTCAGGCAGGACAGGAAGGCCAGGACCCAACTCCCTTAGTGTATAGACCATGGACACCAGAAGATATCCGGAAAGTCACAGACGGAATTCCCCATCCACAAAGTAATCACTATTCACCATGCAATACCCCTGTATCTCCTGATAGAAAAGCAAAGGGGGAATGGCGGATGGTACAGGATTTACAAGCTGTAAATCATGTAATAATACCTAGGGTACTGATGGTGCCAGACCCACACACTATATTGAATGCTATGAACCCGCAACAGAAGTATCTTACCATGGTACATATAAGCTATGCTTCCTTTTCAATACCTATACATCCAGATAGTCCGTATTGTTTTGCATTTACATTCAGGGTAACAGATACAGCCATACCCGGCTATCGCAGGGATACTGTGAAAGTCCAACGATATTCGCACAGGAGATGGCTAGCAACATGCCGGTGTTTACTCCACCTGTGGGCAGTCAAGTTCTACTTTATGTGGATGATATCCTGCTTGCGGCCCCTACCCAGCAACAATGTAGGGAAGATACAATAGCATTACTGAAATATTCAGCAGAACAGGGACATAAATTAAGCAAGCATAAATTGCAACTACGGAGAATACAGGTCAAGTACCTGGGATATGTGGTATCCAAGGAGGGTAGAACATTAGATGACGATAGGAAGGCAGCAATTTCACAAGCACCCAAGCCAACTACCAAGAAGGGAATGATGTCCTTCCTGGGCCGACTAACTTTTGTCGAAGCTGGTTACCAAACTATTCTTTGGAATCTGCTCTATTGTCTGCTTTAATCTTTAATACACCTATGGCAGCACAAGATATACTACACTGGATTCCAGTAGCAGAAACAGCTTTTCTGCAGACTAAAACGATTGATAGCTTCAACATCTGTTTTAGGTCTCCCGAATAATCATAACAGATGTTTTCAGACTGTAGATTGTAAGCAGGGATATATGACGTCAGTCCTGATGCAACAGCATGGAAGTAAGCAACGCCCCATAGCTTACTACTCATCGCAGTAGGACCCAGTGGCATGGTCATTGCCACATTGTGTACAGGCAGTTGTTGCAGCAGCCATGGCAGTACAGGCCTCGGCATCAATGGTATTATTCCACCCTCTCATTGTGAGAGTGCCTCATGCAGTTGCGATCATTTTGCTGCAAGTGAAAATAGCATTCCTGACACGTGCTAGACATCTTTCTTGTTTGACCATACCCCTGAGTCAACCTCATATGGTGATTGAACGTTGTACAACATTAAACCCATCAACGTCACGTCCGACACCTGTGTATGGCACACCACACAGTTGCCTACAGGAAATGGAGCAAATAACTTTACACAGACAGGATATCACTGATATACCCTTAGATGATGCAGAGGTGTACGGATCATGTAGAAAGAGTCCTACAGGAAAGAATCAAGTAGGTTATGCAGTAGTTATTGATAATGAGATTGTAGAAGCCCAACCCCTGCAGCATAACGTGTCTGCTCAAGCAGCAGAATTGATAGCTTTAACACGTGCTTGCACTCTAGCGAAAAACAGATGTGTGGACATTTATACCGATAGTCAGTATGCTGTCTCTACAGTGCATGTTTATGCGCAGCAGTGGAAGAATAGGGGAATGATAACATCCACTGGTAAACTGATTAATCATGCGCAATTGATCTTGAATTCATTAGATCCCATTCAGTTACCTACTAAAGTAGCTAATTGTAAATGTGCAGCTCATACAAAGCAACAGGATAAGATTAGGAAAGGTAAGGCACGAGCTGATGCAGCTGCAAAATAAGCAGCCTCACAGTCAGAAAGTGTCTTTTTGAATGAGGAATGACAATCCTCAGAGATTATAGATTTAGAAATGTTAGAAACAATACAAACATCAACTACGAAAGCAGAAAAGCAGACGTGGGTAAGACGAGGAGCAATCCTTGAAGACGGACTGTACATATCCACAGTGAGAAAGCCAATATTAACGTCTAATTTATTCAGATATGCGGCTTTGTTGAGCCATGGGTAGAGCCATGTCTCAACAGGGGGGATGGTACAGTTGGTTAACAGAATATTTCTAACATACGGAATTAGGAACCACATACAAACATTTTGAGCAGCGTGTCATATTTGCAGTAAACATCATGCACAGGGAGCATTTCAACCGAAGCGAGTGAGTTTCCCTACACCACCATATCCGTTCCATACTATTTGTATGGAGTTTATACAGCTGAATAAATGTGAAGGGAAGAAATACTGTTTAGTGATTATAGATATATTATCAAAATGGGTAGAAGCATTCCCAACCAGGAATCCGGATGCAGCAACAGCGGCAAAGGTCCCAGTAAAATAAAGTATCCCTAGATCTGGCATACCGGAAAGAAGCTACAGTAACAATAGAACACATTTTGTGAACCAGACAATCCAGCAACCTGGGGGATTATTTGGGATTTCCTTGAATAATCATTGCATGTACAACCCACAGTCAGCATGACTGGTGGTGAGGTACAATGGGATCCTGAGAAATACGTTGAGGAGGTTGATGAGTGACACCCAGACGAATTGGATTTGCTGTCTACCTCTAGCATTGCTGAGCATAACAACAGTTCCAAATGTAAAGGGTTTGACCCCCTTTGAAGTAGTATTTGGAATGGCATATTATGTGCCACAGTGGAAAGCTGTCATGCCTGCAGAGCTGGAGGTCGATGGCTCATTAGCAAGTTACATGAGAGGATTGTTAACCAATAACACTGTTTTGCAGTTAAACTCTTTTTCAGATAAAGAGCAAGCGAAGCCGGACGCAGAGCTGACTCCAGTATCCTGGGTGTGTTTGACTGTTATCCAAACAAGTAACTGGCCGAGTCCAATGTGGGAAGGTCCGTACCAGGTACTGTTGGCAACGCCTACTGCAGTAAAGTTTGCGGAAAGGTCGTCCTGGGTTCACCTGACCCTTTTCAAACCGGTAAAGGATATCCAGTCTGATTTACATGTTGTAGCCGATATACCATAGAGACAGAATCACCCGGGGCAGAGTGTATAACAATACAAAGCAACCCCAAAGACATTGGTTTACTGTCCTACTGATCATACACCTATTAACCATGTTTGTGGTGACTTTACTTTTGCTGGGATCTTTCCTGCATATAACTACACAGATACAAATAGTGATACGTGATGAAATGGCCACAGATTGGCATCCAAACCTCAACACATACCTAGGCATGACGCGTGTGCATGTACAGACTATGAACATTTCAAATTGCTGTGTTTGTACTGCCATACCTACATCATATGGAGGACTTCCGATGTATGTTGTCCCCTTGGGGATAGATTGAGACTTGTGAATATTTACCTTTTGATACAGGTTCTGTGAGATCACAGGACAAAGTGGCACTGTACTTACCTGTTACACAAAAAGGAATTGTTTGTTTTCATAAACATGATACAGTCCAAGTTGGTGGGAGTAATTGTAACATAACTGTGTCTTACAAATGTCATATAACAGCCAAAGATTACAGTACTAGTTGTAGCACCATTCATGATTTGTATTTAAGCTTAATGAGAACAATGTGGAAAGATGTGCAGAAACATCCTGAATTGTATAAACAGTCGTCTGTTATAGACAGGAAAATGTTACATGCAGAGTTAACTGCATCAGTAATAAAGTAGAATATTGTTATTTTGTTTGTGGGAAAAAAGCATATCAATGGTTACCTGAGAATTGGTCCGGCAGTTGTTTTTTGGGTTATCTGGCTCCAGCCATATGACATACTGCAGAATTGCCTCTGGGTACGAAACGAACTGTAAGAGATATAGCTCGAAGAACTGGGAACTCAGTCGAGAAACCTACTAATCCAGTGGGTGACATGGAAGCTGTTTGGAAAAATCATTCTTCTGCAAGAGATAAAGGAAAATTGACTCATATGGACTTGAGTGACAGTGTTATATCCTGGGCTGGAACAATCCCAGCTTATGGAGCAGTGAAATCAATCAGGGAACTGAGGAAGTTGTCAAAACCTCTCGGAGGAATGAGCAATGCGACTTTTCGCTCTCGAACTTGTGACTGATGAACTGAATGCAATGAGAACTGTTGTGTCACAAAATGTAATGGCTCGACTGCACCCTGGCGTGAGAAGTGCGTCTGCGCTTATCAAAGAAGACTGCTGTGTCTAAGTACTACATAATAAGCATGATATCAACGACCACCTAGAGGTAATACAGCAGGTATCAGCCATGGCGGAACCAGGCCCAAACCCACTGACGAACTATTTCCAGAAACCATTTGGTGGATGGGGTTCACTCATACTGAATATCTTGATTGCCATTTGTGTTGTTCTGCTCATATTGGGAGCATGTGTCTGTTGCGGGATACTTTGTATGAAAGTATTAGTCAGGGACTCTGTTGACGTATCTGTAACCGATACTATGTATCAAGACCTGTAGTGGGATTTGTTAATACCAAATGAAATCCTTTCTGAAATGTACAACAAATGACTTGCCTAGTTAAACGTTCCAGAGAGGAAGAGGCTAGGGAATGAAATAATGTTGTATATGTTTCTGGATAGAATAGAAGCAATCAAAGGAGGGAGAATGTTAGAAAAATATATATTTAAACATATATGACGTGCTAGTTTAGAAGCAAATAGTGTATAATGCATATTATTCTATTTTACAATATGGCAGTAGAACTTATCATGCATGTAATTGCCTGTAGTGTAGCTGCAGTGTGATCGAACCCTGACCCTGGCAGTAACCAGTGCAGCAGGCGTATGTCATTCAGCATTAGTTATCTGCTGGGTTAGAGAATAATAAATGTATGTACAGGTATATCTTTCATCCTTCCACTGAGGAGGATGGCCTTGTGAGCTCTATCTAAGATAGAGTACAGCTGCTCACCAGAGAGACAAAGGAACCTAGTAGGAAATGAACTGACTATTGTATCCGAACAGGCTTTGAACCTTGACAGAGCAGAATTTACAGAAGGACATTCTAATTGACTATGTGCCTCACAAGGCTGTGCTATTCTCATGGGAAAACATTTAATAAGCATTACCTTAGCACCGTTGTAGGAATACAATATTGTGGACTATAGTGATGTAAATGCCCTGTGACTGACCACATCATTAAGGTGGGCAAAAGCTGATTGTAAACACAATACTCATACAGCTGTTTCTTGTATAGAGTCAGACAAAACTCTATACTTGTACTGCATAGTTATTTGCCTCCTGGTGCACACTATTAAAACGTTGTGAAACTGAGCTTCCTGTGTTATTGACTGTCATTTTGAAAAGACTAATGAGTGTTACAGTCTGATTTAAACAATGTAATTGACAGATGTGTATGTTCTAGCATGGGAATAGGTCAAGCCAACCACCACAATCACCATGTGTACCACATACAAACAGCCAGTAACATGCAGTAGTAATGCATGAAGGCATACACGACTGTGGGAATAGCACAGGACATATGGCACGTGCCAAGTGCAGATGCGTGACACAAAACCCCAGGATGGGGCTCCCTGCAAAGAGGAACATGTGCCAACCACACCTCCCACAGATGTACCGGCAATGAAAACACATGCCAAACACACAGAAACACTACCGTCCAACCCACGACTGCAACGGAGGCTGGTCAAACACCACCATGAAGCATGCACAAACAGGGACATGTGTAACCGTTGCCTTAACACCCCCCCATAGGCCAAAGAAGAATAGAATGGACATATGCATGTAATGTTGTGAAGGATGTGTGGTAGTCCTCAGTATCACAGTGGTAGGGACACAGATACACTGTAATCAACCGTGACGTATGTGCACTGTAGACAGCATACCTGCAGGTAATACAGAGGACAATCACGTGCCACAGAAATATACACATGAGAAAGAGGATAGGGGATAGACAAGTGTAAATGGGACAAACTATGAATATAGGTTCATAGGTCCATAGCTAGGGGTAACCTTGTTCTTCCCGAAGGGTATGACTATGCATTTCCCGGCATTTAGCTGTAGGCCATGTCTCTGGCACCAGTTATCCATATCTGTGAGGCCCTTCTGAAGGATATCTGTGTCAGATGTGTGTCCAACTATGGCACCCAGTTTGCAGTCATCTGCAAACATTGTCAGCCATAACCCCCCTGTGTTTGCTTGTACTTTGGAAATGTAGATGCCGAAAAATAGTGGACCCAGGACTGAGCCCTGTGGGACAACACCTGTGACCGGCTGTGAGTATGACATGGCGCCAGCAACTATGACCGTGTGGGTTCTGTCACTTAGCCAGTTTGCAACCCATCTGGCGATGTATGTATTTACATTCAAGCTGACAGGTTTATCAATGATACCTGAGGGGGGTATTGTGTTGAAGGCCTTTGCGAGGTCGAGGTAGGCTGTATGGACTGCTTTACCCTCATCAATGGCCTTGGTGACTGATCCTAAAAAGACAGACACGTTTAAAAGGCATGATCTGCATTTGACCAAGCCAAACTGGGTTGGATCCAAAGTATGCAAGTCCCCTATGTCTTTATGTATGAGTTCCATTATGATCCATCTCCATGGCTTTGCAGATAAGGCTTGTCAAGCTAATGGGATGGTAATTACCAGGGTCAGTGGAGGCACCATCCTTGTGAAGTGGGACTACAGTCACCTTGTGCCACTACTTGGGTACGTATCCTGAGGTGAGGCTAAGATTAAACAGCTGTCCTAACTGTGGGTTTAATTCCCCATTGAGTTCATGGAGTACACAGCTGGGACACCATCTGGTCCCATGGATGCTGTGTTTACTGCCTTGGAGAGAGCATTTCCCACCTGTGCGTTACAGATGTTCCAGGATCTACAATCCTCTGGTATAGATATCTCTCCATGTGGGGGGGAGGGGGGGGGAGAAGTTAGCACTGAACCTGTCAGCCAGTATGTTGGCAATGTGACAGAACCCACACAGTCATCCTCACATCATTCTGAACCCAGTCTGAGCATATCTGGGAGTGTCCTCCCAGGTGTCCAACATAGCTAAAGAAGGCCTTATGATTGTCTGTCGAGTCCTTGTTGATTTCTCTGTTGAATTTCCCCTGGATGATTTCATGACAGCTTGTAGTTCTTCACATACAATGAGCAAGGGTGTCTTACCTTACAAGTATTCCACTCTATCTTGTAGTAGCTACCTCCTGTCGTTGTAGAGCTTGTTCATGGCTGGGGTCCACCAGACTGGATGCTTGGCTTTGGTACAAAGAGTCTCAGTTTTGTATGGGATTGCCTGATCCATGCAGTCCTGTAGGTGCTGGTGGAAGGCATATGTACGTGATTCAGCGGTTTGAGTAATGTTTACCACTGGCTCAGGGGCCTTAAAGGAGACCACAGTAGTGTTCAGAAGTGTGAATTTGGCTTTTGAGAAAGGCATATGTATGGTAACCGGCACCACCCACAGCATTGTATGCCAATAGCAGAAGCTATTGTAGGTTGTCCAAACACACGTGTCCGTACATGGAACATCATAGCAATAAACCACGCCCGGATGTGGGTAATGCTAGATATACTCACGGCAGACGTGGTGCGTTCCCGAGTCCGACGCCCGAGGGACCACACACATAGCCGGCCTTAGGCATAGGCCAACTAGGCAGCCGCCTAGGGCGCCGCTTACCGGGCACCTTTCCAGCCTTTATTTTGTGTAGGTAGACCAGGACGGGGGTAGCGGGTGATGTGGCAGTGGCATCATGGAGTCCTTCTTGACCTAAGGCCACTCTTGCCTTGGGTAAATA